>NW_027225627.1:262500-305000 GCF_038994185.2 Dermacentor albipictus | reverse complement strand
ATAACACGAGACATACCGACATTTGGTCAACAAGCTTTTGTCGTACTAATTATGGACATCAATCTATGTCCTACCGCATAGCTGATCTACTAAATACCCTTACTACGAGTGGATTAAACCCGGATACTATGTCTCCTCGTTCTTTTTTCACTTACTTCCTTTCGCAAAATCCCGCTGTGTGATTTCTGTACTTGTATTGGATTATTGTAAACATATTAGTACGTACATTTGTATTGGTATACATTAGTATCAGTGTATGTATATGTGTATGTATGCACATATGCTTATGTTGTCTATTTATATCGAGTTTAATACATCTGATGTATTCAATCTTTGTTCATTTTTTAGCTGTATTCACAGCTTATTTTTCTGAAATTATTTCGTATGTAATTCTATTTTCTTCAATTTCTTTTGTTGTTGTTCTGCAGAAGAAAAAAAATACTGCCTGCACGTCCATGTTACGTTTTTTTTTCACATTGCCTGTTAAGTGCCTTGACTTATGTACCTATACTACTGCTGCACACTGTCGAATTGTACCACAGGGGGCCGGGCTTAGTCAAGCTGCAGTAATGCAGCTTTTTCCCGCCACCCCCTTTCTCTTTGTTGAGAGATGAAATAAAACTTTGATTTGATTTGAAATGCAGTGTTCAACGTACACGGCAGTCATATGGTGATCAATTTCTGTTTAGAAACACCTTCAGCTGTCAAAAACTTCGCGACACCGAGCTGTTCAACTTTTGAAGTGTCCATTATGTGACGCAACCATATTCAACCCAGTGTATGAGAGCATTAAAGAACATTCATCTTCACACCTGCGTGTCACTTTTGTAAATGAGACATGCCGTTCTCCTACGCGCATGCCTCGCAGCCAATGAACCGTACCATTATTGCGCGGTTAGGGTAGGCTCACTTTCATTTGACTCGCCCTCGTACATTAGAAATTCAAAGATGCAATGGGATATGCAAATGCGAAAATACGGCTTGATAAAGGACAAAAAAGTGTTAAAGGACAAAAAGTTCACTGCATGTATACACAAAACCTCGCAACAAGATATTTAAGTATACGTATAAGTCTCCAATGAGTCTATGTATGTAAGAAGAAGTAACTGTATATAATGCGTCAAACAAGGCAAATAAACATGTTGCACAATCATGGATTCACAGAATCCTAGATTCCGCCCCCATTCCATCCACTCCCCCCGACGCGACGGAAGGCGGCGCGCTTGCTCCCCGCTTTTCTCCTTTGCGCACACAAGACTGAGCCACCATCGTCGGCTCACCCATTCCACCTCCCCTCCTACGCTTTCACTCGCACATACAGCATGCAGCGCGTGGTCACGATGTTATCACCCTTGGACTTTATAGGAAACATGAGGGCGATGGCAGGAATGCACCTGGAGTGTCCATATAATCGCTTTCGCAATAATATAATAAACGTATCCGGCAACTGAAGCGTCCCGTCGCCCATTACTTTCCGCAAAAGAAGTATCAAAATCGAACTTTCATCATGCGACAATTCGCTGTGCCGCAACAATGTATTTTTTTTTTCTGTGAAGCGGAGACACCAAAATGAAAAAAAAAAAACGCATAGGAATGTATGTTGGCCAGAATCTAATGCCTACTTCGGGCACCTAATGGGGCTACGGAAGGAATACCGAAGAAAACATGAGACGCTTGGTCCACTGAGAACCATACGCATACTGCTCAGTATCCTACCGCGGCGAAACAAGACTTTCCGGAAAGGTTCCGCTCAAGGATTGCGGTGCAATCCTTCGAGTCCCCACAGTGATGGCGGCGAGCGACTATTGTTTTTTTTTTTTCTCGTCTGCTAGCCAGAAAGCGTCCAAAACCCTATCCGGTGAAAACCCACTCGGCCAGAGCAAACCGAACGCGCACCGAAGTGCACCGCACGGTGGTCGGGCCCATACGAGAAAAACGTTTGCTCTCTGGCTGGCTCTTGCAGCCCGCGGGTAGGGGAGCGAGAACAAACAAAAAAAAAATTGAAGAGGCTCAATGTGTTCTAGCGAATAAAAGTCAAAGTAGAAAAAATAAATAAGAACGTAGTTACTTTGGCTGGCTTTAGTGTCTTGACATGGATGTTCTGGCGTAGGTTAAAAAAAATGTTGATATTTTTTTATGTGACATGACGGCACAGGTGAACCACCCCAACGCTTCGTCTCATTGGACCTCGCTGCCTGCTTTGTCAACTCGTCTGCTAGTGTGTTGATTTGCTTGTCTCGTTGTGCGTTCCAATGTAAGACTTTAAAAAAGACAATAGACCTTTGGCGTCAAATGTTTATAACAATATTAAACCCACAAAGTTCCGCAATTGAAAATCTAAAGCACAACTTTGGAAATGTCAATGCACCTTTCACATCAAGAGCTTATGAGATTTATACCCATAAAGTTTCGCAATTGATATCCATGCGCTCCATAAATTCCGTGGCCTCAGTGTGATGCCGCGGCGAGCCCGCTCACCATCAAAGCGCCCTTCAAACTTTGTGCTCGGATGGGACTGCTTGGCGTTATGTGACTCCCGGTGTATGGGCGTTGCCACGACATCCAGCCCGAGTTTGCAATCTTCGCGGTAAAATGTCTTTTCGAGCGTCAAAAAGACATTCTAGACAAAATCCAGAGTGATTTCCGGCGCCGGGGGTCGCTTTGGTCGGCGGTGCATGGACAGCACG
The DNA here is from genome assembly GCF_038994185.2 of Dermacentor albipictus. NCBI lineage: Eukaryota > Metazoa > Arthropoda > Arachnida > Ixodida > Ixodidae > Dermacentor > Dermacentor albipictus. The sequence goes on along the minus strand of NW_027225627.1, from coordinate 302,313 downwards.
AAAAAATTTCGGGGGGGGCTGAAGCCCCATAAGCCCCCCCCCTGGCTACGCCCCTGTCATCATCATCACCATCATTGTCATCATCATCATCATCCTGTTTTATGTCCACTGCAGGACGAAGGCCTCACCCTGCGATCTCCAATTACCCCTGTCCTGCGCCAATCGATTCCAACTAGCGCCCACGAATTTTATAATTTCATCGCTTTACCTAGTCTTTCGTCGTCCTCGATTGCGTTTTCCTTCTCCTGGTACCCATTCTGTAACCCAAAGGTCCAACGGTTATCTAACCGGCGCATTACATGACCTGCTCAGCTACATTTTTTCCTCTTGATGTCAATTAGAATATCGTCTATACCCGTTCGCTCTCTGATCCAAACCCCTCTCTTTCTCTCTTAACGTTATGCCTAGCAATCTTCGTTCGATCGCTCTTTGCGTGGTCCTTAACTTGCTCTCAAGTCTCTGCCACATATGCACTGGCAAAATGCACTGGGAAATGCACTGGCACATGCATTGGCACTGGACATATAGCACTGGCAAAATGCACTGATTGCACATCTTACTTTTCAATAATAATGGTAAGCTTCCAGTCAGGAGCTGGAAAGGTCTGCCGTATGCGATCCAACCTATTTTTATTCTTCTGTGAATTTCCTTCTCATGATCAGGGTTCCCTCTGATTAATTGACCTAGGTAAACGTACTCCTTCACAGTCTCTAGTGGCCGACTGGCCATCCTGATCTCTTGTTCCTTTGCCCGGCTATTTATCATATCTTCATCTTCTGCATAATAATATTCAACCCCACTCTTACGCTCTCTCTGTTAAGGTCTCCAAACATTTGTTGTAACTCGTCTGCATTGTTGTTGAATAGAACAATGTCATCGGCAAACCGAAGGTTGCTGAGATATTTGCCGTCGATCTTTACTCCTAAGCCTTCCCAGTTTAATAGCTTGAATTCTTCTAAGCACGTACAAAATAGCTTTGGAGAAATTGTGTCTCCCTGTCTGACCCCTTTCTCTATAGGTATCTCCCTGCTTTTCTTGTGTAGAATTAAGGTAGCTGTAGAACCTCTGTAGATATTCTAACGCGAAAGACGAGTCAGTAAGACGAGAAACTATTTACAGATTATATTTACAACAACGGTTGCAGCGCTGACCGGTTAGATTCACAGCGCGAGCCCAGTTCGTTCTCTCTCCCCTTTTCTGGAATGATGGCGCCTACGCGCCTCGTTCAAACAAACAAATACCTCACGCATGTAGTAATATTTTCCAAGCTTTTTACGTAAGCGTTCTGTACTCCTTCATTACGTAGTGCCTCTACGATTGCTGGTATCTCTACTGAATCAAATGCCTTTTCGTAACCTATATAAGCCACATAGAGAGGGTTATTGTGCTCTGCAGATTTCGCGATAACCTGATTGATGACATGGATGTGATCCAATGTAAAGTATCTCTTCCTGAAGCCAGCCTGTTCCCTTGGTTGACAAAATCCAGTGTTAACCTTATTCTGTTGGAGATTATTTTGGTAAATATTTTATATAATACTGGGAGCGAGCTGTGGTCCCATAATTGTTCAATTCTTTAACGTCTCCTTTTTTTGTGGATTAGTATAATGTCTGTATTCTTCCAGTTTTCTGGGACTCTTGCAGTCGATAGACACTTCGTACAAAGAGCCGCCAGTTTTCCAACCATTATGTCTCCTCCATCTTTGATTAAATCGACTGTTATTCCACCTTATCCTCCCGCTCTTCATCGTTTCATGTCTTGCAGGGCCCTTCTGACCTCCACGCTAGTTATAGGAGAGTTTCTGTATCCTGTTCATTACTGTTTCTAAGTGAACTATCATGACTCCTCTTGCTACTGTATACAGGTCAGCTTAGAATTTTTCCGCTGCTTTTACTACATCTTCGAGATTGCTGATGATATTATCCTTCTTATCTTTTAGTGCATACATCATGGTTTGTCCTATGCCAGTTTTCTGTTTTATTGATTTCAGGCTGCGTTCGTTTTTTACGGCTTGTTCAGTCTTTCTCATGGTATAGTTTCGAATATCAGTTATTTTCGCCTTGTTGATCAGTTTTGACAGTTCCGCAAATTGCGTAACGCTGTGCGGCCGCCAGTCCCATACAACCGCGTAGAGCGCAGGACTCTGCGATTCTAGACGTACTGCGCTCACTGCGAAAGGTTAGAAAAACACCCACATAAGCACAGCAGAGAAGTGGCTACGTGAGGCGGTTAGACCAATAACTGTGTAAGCGTCATTCAAAACAAGTAATTGTTCTCAACTTCCGGCGGCGTTTTCTCTACTTCCTTTTTAAATGCAAAGATGTTGATCCATAAATATTCTCATAAACAACGGTCAACTTTTTTTTTATTCGCTTTTGCTTGCAGTTTGGTTGTTGCCTTGGCTCTCTCCCTTAGTAGATCGCTTAATTTCTCAACTCCTTGCGATTTTTGTTTCCGGTTGCCAATTTCGCACGAAAAGTGCTATACAGTTAGGGAAAAACAGACGCCATAACGGGCGACAGTCATCTTGCTTATGGGTTTAAGGGTTATTGCAGGGTTTCATGAAGGACGCTCTTTCACATTATTTTATTTCCCGCCTTATCTAACCCATATCACGTGTATATGGTTCCGGGCATCTGCCAGCGTCGCGGTGAGCCGTGACTCAAGGAAACAATGAAGCAAAGGGATAAGTTAAACGCAATTGGCGTTTTCTCTGGCCGCAACTCATTCCATGAGAGTACAGACCAGCTGAGTAACAGCCGCATCCCTCTCCTGGTCCCAGGATCAGCCTAAACAAAGAAGGTTGAACTAGCAAAAGCAACAGCTATGCGCGTGACGGTTGAATAGAAGGTGACAACTGAACGCATCTCGAGTTAATCGCGCGGGTGCGGAATCTACGAGAAAACTGTCCTTCACATTACAAGAGATGCCGATAACTACCGCCATCTAAAAGGAGTGAAAAAGGCAGCATAGTGCTCACCGATGAACAGCTACCAAGTCTCAACATTGATCTGGCGGCGCTTTAGGAATGTGTGAGGAGTGGTGGCGTGGGTGGGGAGGGGGGGGGTGTATGCCACTGGATTTCGGGGGGGGCCCGGGCCCCCCCGGGCCCCCCCTTGGGTACGTGCCTGCATCCATCCATCCATCCATCCATCCATCCATCCATCCATCCATCCATCCATCCATCCATCCATCCATCCATCCATCCATCCATCCATCCATCCATCCATCCATCCATCCATCCATCCATCCATCCATCCATCTGGCACCGAATTCGAAATGTTTTTATTTGGTAAAAGCTCCTTGTAATTGGTCAGGGCTTTCGCTAATATTATGTTTGCTATTACGATTGGTAGGCTTTTCTTTTTACGGACTGCATGAGCGTACGGCGGGCTTAGTTAATACGGGAACTGGAGCCATGTTGCCGTTGCGCCAATGGCCAGCATAAACGGCGGGCACTCGAACGCCAGCCATTTGGGAAGCGGTTTTAGCTGAAAGAAATCACGTAAACGCGAGCACAATATTTGGATTAAAGATGTCATGAATAGGGACATGTTATAGCGCGTTCATGGCTTCTGTGCTCTCTTGGTCGTGCAGAAACAAAGTGAACTTCTCGCTGAGTTCAAGTCATTTAGGGCGCAAAAAAGTTTATGTAATTTAAGAAACAGCGCCAATGAGGACACCGATTACAAGTTCCACACACCAATGCTTGCCTTTGCTACGCGTTTTTTTTTTCATAATTTCAGTACAACCAATAATTAATTTACGCATAGGAAAGTGCATCATGGACGCATGTTCTAAGGCAATATTATAATGCCTTCGTTTGACTGCTAGTTTAAACAATGTTTTTGAGTGTGTGTAACTTTACGTAATCAATATAAGCTCTAACATAAACGTTTAAGATGAACATTCGTCACTTTTGTCACGACATTCGCCACAACCAGTAAGCTGCTCTGACGCCGCCCAGTTTTCGAATTTCGGCCGTCGAAGCGCAAGTTTTCATGGGAGTTCTATAGAGGGGCGCTCACGGTGATTTAGAAAAGTAAACCTCTGTGAGAACCACTGTGAGATATTAGTATAGGAGTTTCAGTGCATGACTGCGGGTTAGTATAGAAGTTGATGTCACCTTTCAGGAAAGGAAACCCGACTGCAACAACCGGAGGACAGGTGGTGTGCACGGTCATACTTGGACATACTAAATATCACTTGGACATAGTAAAATAAAATTGCGTCTACAGTGTGCCTAAGTCGCGTTCAACGTGAAAGCAATAATAAAAAAATAGAAACAAACAAACAGATCAACGGGAAGCTCCGACGAAATGAAGGTAAGTTTGAAGACAAAAACAGCCAAGAATTAATTCCTGTAATGCCGACGCGCGGGGGCACCCGAGATTGGCTTCGAACACCCCCATCCGCTCCCTTGCGCACTGCGTGCTAAAACAAGACGACGTTCGTGACTTACGTTCTGTTCCAGCGCAATGATCACCAACGTAATCCATTTAGTCAAAAACATTGCAGCAAAAGATACGAACGCGTGTTTAAAGAAGTGCGTTCGCGCTTGAGGCGTGCATAGGCTGACACCTTATGAGCCGCGTTTCACACGAACGGGGCTCTGAGCTCTGTTCTGCAACCTAGACGTTCGGTTATCGCTTCTCGCATGCGGTCCTTGCTTCGGCGAAGCAGAAGATACGCGGCGAGCGCGGGCAACGTGTTTCCGTACAAAAAAAAAAGAGAGAGAGATAAATACGAATGAGGAAAACTCACGTCTACGGAGCTTAGTTTGTTGGCCGAGTCGAAACCTAATCTCTTGTATTGCATTGGAGGGAGGAAGAAGAAGCCGAAGGGAGCGGATGCACTTCACGCCGGCTCTGTCTTTCGTAAATGATTTCGCAGTGTTTATGCAAAATATCTCTGTAATTTTGCACCATCATCTCCCGCAAGTTATCCTGACTCTACCGATATTTGTCTTCAAGGTGGGAACTGCATTTTCACCGCTTTATTGGACCATTTCTGCCGAGCCGCTGCACCGCCGAGCTAAGCTTACTGCTAAGCTTAGGGCTCCGGCCGCTACGTGAGCCGCAGTTACGGCTGCGCGTCAAATTTATTCAAGCCGCCATGGAAATACAAGTTGCAGGAACTGACATCTCACCCACCGAGATTTCCGAAGAAGCAGGATGGTGCACCATTGGCCCGCGTGAACGACTTTCTCCTTGGGGCAAGCGCGCTAACCCTAACATTGCATCAGCCTCCCAAACCGGCGTTGGAGACACGAACAAGGCGCAGCGAGGCCCGCGCGCTCACAAGCAGCAAGTTCTGAAGGCAGGGAAGATGCCCACTCTTCCACGTGATCACCACAAAGTAGTTATCAGGCCACGGGGCGGCTTGAACGTTGCAAAAGTCGGGGTCGTCCGCCTCGCTTCGGCCCTATATAGGGCGGCGAACGTATCTCCACAAGACGCCACGGAAGACATTGTCTGCCCAAATATTCAGCAAAATATCATCGTTGTGAGTACCCCTCACTCTCCTAATGCAGAACGGTACCGCCGACTCGACAGCTTTGAGGTAGACGGACACAAGTTCGAGAAACGGGCATATGAAACTGCGCCCGACTATACAGTCAAGGGAGTCGTCCGAGGCATTCCTCTCGAAGAAGACGCGAAAGACATTCACCTCAATATCGTCAACAAGAGGAACCCGAGTGCCTTAGCGGCCAAAAGACTCAGCAAGACCACGTCGGTCATCATCGCCTTCGATGGTGGCCGAGTACCAACGTGGGTGTACTACGGGGGTGCTATGCTCAGGTGTACCTTGTACAGAAAGCAGATTGACATGTGCCACCAGTGCGGACGCGTCGGCCATCGCATGGACGTCTGCCCGAACCCCCAAGACCGTGTGTGTAGAGGCTGCGGAGCCTCGAACCCAGACCCCAATCACACATGCACGCCAAGGTGTCACCTTTGTGGGGGAGCGCATCCCACTGCGGACAAGGCCTGCAAGGCTCGATTCAAGACCCCCTATCTCGTTAAGAAACGACGCGGCGACCGACAGAGGGCAGCTGCGGAGGCCGCCCTCGAGCTACAGCAACAGACCTACGACCAACATTTCCCACTTGCTCCCCGCTCCAGCTCTCGAGGCCGGGCCCGGTCTCGCTCGGTTGCGGGGTCTCCATCCCGCCGGCAGAGCAGGTCTCGGAGCCGGGCGCGCAGCAAGACTCCCAGGGCGAGCCGTAGCCGTTCGAGCTCTCGGCGTCCGAAGCAAGCCGGCCAGCAAGATTCGGACCTACCTGACAAGGTGAGCTGGGCAGATGCGGTTAAGGGCTCGCTGAGACGCAAGGCTCAGGGAGCTACTGCCTCGACTCCAATACTGCCTACTGCCTCAGAACCCAATAATAAGAGGGACCACAGGGATGTGGCATTAGAAGAAATGCAGCGCGAAAACGCACAATTACGTACGGTCGTGCTACAATTAACCCAAGAAATTCGAGAGATTAAACAGTCCATGGCGCAGCCATCTATACCTAAACCTCCTTTAGTCCCGACTCCCGTCACGAACGGTAACGACAGTGCGGCGCCGCCCACAAAGAAACGCGCGGCGGCCAGTTCCGAGTCTCAACAGCTCGAGAACCTCGAATCAGCAGTAAGTGATTGGCGCAAAGCACATGTCACGATAAATGACTGGCGGAAAGAACAAGAAGAAATGAGGAAGCTGCTTTCAGAAATTCAAACCGGGATCCGCAACATCGGCGTTGCGGTCAATAACCTCACTGCTCGAACAGACAGGGTTGAAGTCCATATAGACAAAATCGAGACTCACATAGGCCTTCGCCCAGGCGTGGAAATGATGCCCACCATGGGTCCTACAGTCATTCACCCTAGCCCTATTTCAGGTAACGCACAAGTACAGCACCACGATGGCCAGCCCCACTAACGAGCTCGTGGTGTGGCAGTGGAACTGTCGGGGCTTCACTAAGAAGCAACCACTACTGCAACAATACGTCCGACACGCGCAACCCAAACCCGACATCATAATGATACAAGAAACAGTAGGTACCGTACCAAAGCTTCCAGGTTACACTGCGCATGCCTCGCCGATTCCCGTTGATCGCGGACTTGCAATTTTAATTCGGAAAGGGACAGTAGCGCAAGAACACAGCGTAAGCGGCACACATGCGGAAAACATGCTTGTAGAGCTCCTTCCCAATAGAACACGCAACCACAGTGTATTTCTCCTCAACGTATATAGAAATCCGGCTCACTCACGGGCTCGTTTCCTCTCTCTGTTCCGAGGGGCGCTTGCCTTAGCGGGCGCAAACCCGTTTCTGGTCGGGGGAGATTTTAACGCCCCGAACGAGGCCTGGGGCTATGGCTACACTACCGCCAAAGGTCGACGCCTGTGGCAGGACCTACATGATGCCGAGTTAACTCTTATTACCGATCCCACGGCGCCGACCCGCACGGGCACCTCTACGGCACGGGACACGACACCAGACCTGACGGCGGTTCGTAACATCCCTCAAGCAATGTGGCGCAATACCTTTGAAGATCTCGGTAGTGACCACATGATCATAGAAACACGAATTCCTCAAGCGGGTACACCCCCTTTTCCTAAGCTATTCAAATGGACGGACTGGGACAAATTCCGAAAGCAGCGAGCTGAACAGAGAGGTGAGGAGAACATCGATGACATCGATGCATGGATGGAGACGCTCAACGACGACATGAACAAGGCGACGCAGACGCTCGCACCCGAAGTCGAGGTTGACAAGATCGACAGCCGACTAGCCCACCTCTGGGAAGCCAAGACGTCACTAAACGCAAGATGGAAAAAGCAAAGGCACAACCGAAAGCTTCGTAAGAAGATCGCACATATCAATCGCCAGCTGGAAGAACATTGCCGGACCTTAAGCCGCCAACAGTGGTATGACATCTGCAACGCGGTCGATGGGCAGCACCACAATGGCAGTACGTGGCGCCTCCTTCGTCACCTCTTGGGGGAAACGCAGAGCAAGTCTGCTCAGCAAGCAAACCTGCAACGCCTTTTGCACAAGGAACAGGCTACCACGAGTGATCACCAGCTCGTGACACGCCTGCTAGCCAAGTACTTCCCTCAACGGCCCGATGTTCAACACGGAGATTAGACTGGAGAGACAAATGCGACACTCGATGAAGAATTTCACGAGTCAGAGATCCGCGCAGCTCTCCACGACCTTAATGGCAAATCAGCACCTGGTCCCGACAAGGTTACGAACAAGACTCTAAGAAACCTCGATGATGCCTCGATAACCGCTCTTACGGCATACATCAACAAATGCTGGCGAGCAGGTTGCATCCCAGAGGCGTGGAAACGCTCTAAAGCAGTCCTGATACCGAAGCCAGGCAAGCCGTCCAGCCTCGATCACTTGCGGCCCATTTCCCTCACATCCTGCGTTGGCAAGGTGATGAAGCACGCGTTCCTCTCCCGCATCAACCACCACCTCGAGGACACTGGAGCCTACCCACCCACTATGGTGGGCTTCCGGTCACACCTCTCCACTCAAGACGTCATGCTCCAGCTCTACCACCAGATTATCAATGACCCAACTAGTGGCAACCGGGCCATCCTCGGTCTAGATTTGGAAAAGGCATTTGACAATGTAGCACATGCAGCAATCCTGAGCCGCATAAACAAGCTCAACTTGGGTGAGCGAAGCTACAACTACGTCAGAGACTTCCTGTCGCGCCGCACAGTCACCCTCGCGGTCGGCAGCATGACATCCGACGAACATACACTAGGAAGCACCGGCACTCCTCAAGGAACGGTCATATCCCCACTCCTTTTCAACCTCGTTATGCTGGATCTCCCGGCCTACCTCGACCAGATCGATGGCCTCCATCACGCCTTGTACGCAGATGACATCACCCTGTGGGTCAACAAGGGCAGTGATGGTCAGATAGAATGCACCTTACAAGCAGCGGTCTCTGCAGTCGAAACCTACCTCCAAGACACGGGTCTCCGACTATCTCCACTGAAATCGGAGCTGCTCGTCTACCGCTCGCGCCGCCGGCCCAAGCCTACAGCCGAATCGCGCCAATGTGACAACATAATCCTCTATACGCAAGACGGCTCCTGCATTCCCCGAGTCCCGAAGATACGCATCCTAGGCATGCATATAACAGCCAACGGGTCAAACATAGAAGCTATTCGCAAAATCGAAGGCAAGGTTACAGCGGCTACCCGCCTGATCAAACGCATTACAAACAAGCACACGGGCATGAAGGAGGACAGTGTCATGCGCCTCATACACTCGTTCGCAATCAGTCACATCACTTATGTGGCTGCCTTCCACAACTGGAATGTCACTGAAAGGGAGAAAATCAACACCCTTATACGCAAGACTTACAAGATCGCCCTTGGCCTACCGGAGTCCACAAGTACTGCTCGTCTGCTACAGCTGGGGGTATACAACACGCTTGAGGAAATTGTGGATGCGCAACGAACCGCTCAACTCGAACGCATGTCTCTGACAGCCACGGGCCGCTACATCCTGCAGAAACTCGGCTTCAACTACAACGTCCAACACGGTCAGAAACAGGTCATTCCACCTGACCTCAGCGACACGCTGATTGTCGCCCCTATACCTCGAAACATGCACCCCGAATTTAATCGGGGCCGACGCCAGGCCCGTGCCAAGGCACTGCTGCGCTCCTTGGGTGGAAAGAGGACTACGCGCTTTGTAGACGCCGCAGAATACACACGAGAACACCGGTTCACGGCGGTAGTCGTAGACGTTAGCTCCCGGCTTACGCACGCGTGTAGTGTCGCAGCAGAATACCCCGAAACAGCAGAAGAGGTAGCAATTGCGCTTGCGCTTACCGACCCCCTCTGCGAGGTAGTTTTTAGCGACTCACAATCCGCAGTTCGCAACTATGCGCGGGGGCGCATTTCCTCCGAAGCTCTCCAGATTCTAAGGAAAGCTGGTCGACAGCACTTAGATAACACCGCCATCATATGGTTTCCAGCGCACGTCGCCACCCCCACCGATGAGGGCCTCATTAACTTGAACGAGGTAGCACACCGCTCTGCGCGAGAACTGACCCGCCGCGCAGAATCGGAGACCGCCTCTTCGAGTTCAGAACTGCTGGCTCAAAACACGCGAGAACGCCTGGTCAGGTACAATGCCATCACCAAGCACTACCAGCTAGGCAGGCGGTTGCTGCCCCCACCTCACCCCATGCTGAAACGTCGCCAGGCAGTCATCTGGCGACAATTGCAAACACAAACCTTCCCCAGTCCGGTGCGATTGCAGCACATTTTCCCCGCGCAATACCCGACTGCTCTTTGCAAATTATGTCAGGCAACTAGAGCGACGCTGTCACACATGTTGTGGGAGTGTCGGGTTGCATCAGCTACAATGGCAGTAGCTCCGGAGGCTCTTGCGTCGAAGTGGGCCGCCGCTCTGCGCAGCTCCAACCTCAAGACACAAGAGTGGGCTGTCCAGCAAGCCCGAGAGGCGGCGACGAGGCAAGGCCTCGAAGTCCCCTCATGGGAGACCTGAGCCCGGGTCGTTAAACTTGCCGGATTCAGAATAAAGTTGTTTCCATCCATCCATTGTATTGCATTACAGTCTGTTGATGCAAATTTCCACAACGTGGGTTGTTTGCTACACAACGGCGCTCCGGAGCTGTGTGGATAACGATAACAAACATATCATAACGAGAAGTTGCATCGCATAATATGTGACGGAAAGGAAGCTTGGTTAGGTATATACTGAGCCGAGGGGCGCCGTCGCCTTCAAGTTCACGCGCGAGCTCAGCGTGACCTCATGGATATTGACAGCGTCTGCTTGTGCCTAAATATTAAAAGAAACAATTGATCGACTGTACTTCGTCGGAAATACACGAGATGTGCCGACCATCAAGTATCGAAGGACCTAGCTTGCGCAAAAATAGCCTAAGTACAAGAAGATATCTTGCAATTTGTGAAATCATAGTGATTTGTCAGCGCTGAGATTTCGGCGGGAAATTAAAAAAAAGAAAAGTTTGCGTTTTTCTTTCCGGCAATCATGAAATGTTTCTCGCCGAGCGTGTAGTTCTGATAACATTCCCATAACCTTCCGTGTGCCTTAATGAATGCCTGCATCTTAGTGGTCGCGTGCCTCGTTGCAACTAAGCCCATCCTCTCCTTCCTAAAAGTGATTGATATGGCTTCTTGTTTGTCACGATTCGGTAGTCTTGTTTTCGTACTTATGGGGCCCCATAGCGTAAAACTATTCATAAATGTTTTTATTCCAATCACCTGACGTCAAATTGCGTAACCACCGACGCAAGCATCGGGCGGTGACCCGGAGGGTTGTCTTAACCAAGTAAACAAACGCTCTCCTCGTTCACAGGAAGTCACTTTTGTTTGCTTGAAAAACCTACACTAAGCCTACACTAAGCGGCTTGTCTTATCTAATTGGCCGTCAAGAGGCGAGGAGCACGCTCAAGGGGAGAAGGATTTGATGGGGCCGAGCAATTGCACTGAAAATCGATGACCGGAGAAAGAGGGTGGTGCCGGCGTCTGCGATTGGTCAGCTTTCCCTTGTTTAACTCGCGCTGGCTGGTCGAAAATCACGGCGGCATGCAACGGAAGCCTATTAATGACGCTAAAATGGATTCTCAGGAAAGAAGAGTTGGCAGGGCCGCTATTTTGTAGCGATGCCTTATGCCTTATTCTATGCTATTCTTATCATCCACCACACACGGCCGTCCGATCCCGTTGATAATGTGGGCAGACCGTCGCGCTGACCACTGGCCAAGCGCGAAAAGCGTCAAAAAGCATAGCATCGGGAAAGGCATCGCTACAAAATACCGGCCCAGAACGAGGTCGTAAACCTGCCGAAAGTTCTGGATAACGTAACACGGCCACTCAAAAATTTTTATTACACGCAAATAAATTCATGCTCTCCGGCAGGGGGGATTAGCCAGTGCCGGAGCGATCGGTAGCAGACACCTTTTATTCCTATCGGAACGAGGCAGCCTGCGGCTATTCAGAAAAAAATTCACGCTCGTTCGGCATATTAACGCATCTTTAACGCGTACACGTCACTCTGACGCGGTAAGTTTTTGCGGTTTTATGACGTCGCGTCAGAGGCAGGTGAAGTGGGTGCAGCCCGAAAACTTTTGAACAATAGCCGAGGGCTAATGGCGAAAAGGCGTCGAATAAGAAATGATTATTTTTGTTTCGTTCGGTCAAATTATGCATAATCAGTGTGTACACGTCATATCAGACGGGGAACTATCGCGGTTTCCTTGACATCGCGTGACAGACAGATGAAGTCGGAGTGGTCCAAAAAAGTTTTTGACCAATCGCGGTGGGCTGGTTTCAGAATTGGAATAGAAAAGTTTGGATTATTTTTACGTTATAGCGCTCATGGAAACACACCGCAACTTTGTAATATAAATGTGTGGGGACAATTCTGTAACTAAGAAGAAGTTAGTTGTCATTAATTAGAGAACGGATTGTCTCCTTTTTTTCTTGCGAATAATGTCCAGCTGACCACAAAAGCCCAGCAGGGGACATATCAATTCATCGGTAGTAATTCATACAGGCACCGGGCGGACGTCGTAAGGCGCCAGCGGCCGGCGCGTCAGCATGGTGCTGGCGAACCGCGGCGCCAGCGGCAGAAGTCAGAGCACTGGCACTTGAAGCAGACGACGTGACGAAGACGTTCACGGTGCTTCCAGTTATTTCGCACTGCAGGTTTTCAAGCCTGATGTAGAGGAAAACGCATTATCGTGTGTCTGCTTTTGGGAAAGGTCGCCACTTGCATGAGGCAGGCCCCACACTGGCACCAGGTAATATATAAAGTAGAAAACGAGTGCAAGTTACGATGCAAATGCACTCCGCCAACAGAGCTCACCGCGGTAAGCTAAAAAGTGGAGCTTCACCATTTGTATTCCAAATGATATTTTACCGTTCACGTTAACATTGTCGCGTACCTAAATATGTAAAAAGGGTAACAGCTTGATAAAAAAAATTCACCTGCGATGTATGAAAAATATGAAAAATACATTCCACTCGATGTGTGCCACTGGGTCAGAGGCCAGCGGGCACCTGCCGTACTTCAATGAACCTTCTTTTGACGTCAACTTGGGTCACTGCAAGTATCACAGCAACTTTACACCTACACCGTGACATTCACGTAATGCGATTTTTATTGCAAATGAGTGTTGGCGTCGACGTTCGGGTTCTTGTGGCTCTCAAAAAACGCGTTCTTGCCAAATATGACGTTCAAAATCGCGTTTTTGCTCTTTAGGAGCTTTGCGTTGGAGATGTCAAGCTAAGAGGCTTTTTGTACCAGCGAAGCGCTTCGCGAATACTGTTGTGAATTTTACGGTGATCATAAAACGAGGAAGTATTTTTCACTAGACTACTAAGATTGCCGGAGCAATTGTGGTGGTTATGTGGGATAACTAGGATGCCTGTGCCTGCGTTATGTTGGCTCCAATTGCAACGCTTCAACCGCACCCCTGCATCCATACATGGAATGTTTCAGCAACCCTTCGCCGGAATTGAAAAATATGCCGATGCACTAAAAGGGTTCGCGACCAAATGCTTGTTCCTACATTGTTATATGGCAACCTTGACCCCGCAGGGAAAACGGTGCGACTATTCAAATTACGCGCAGGCTACTCTCATACCGGCGTCAACTAAATTCGAGTACCTATACACGAACGCCACTACACTGTTTGAGACGACTGGCACGCATACGCCATGTCCTGAAGTCGCGACCGCTCCTAATTCATCCCGCGCCCGGTACCTATGCAGTGACGGGATTTGAGTGAATTTTGAAGGCTTTTTTATAAAAAAGAAGTGTTCAAAGCAGCTCGCGCCCACACGCACACACACTCTCTCTCTCTGTATATATGGACACTGGAAGCTTGGAATGTGATCGGATTATATACCTACCTATGCATGGTTCGGATATTCCATTGCTAGGGCTTCCTACGTACAGTGTCGTCACGTACATTAATAACGGATGAGTGCGAGCCAATAGGCGGCTGCTGCCTATTGCATAAGGATCGTTAAAATAGAAACGCTGTTAAACATTTCAAAACCGCAACTTCCTCAGCTACCGGGTGTTTATTACGAGGCAAGCGGGCTTAGTGATAACTGATGCCGTTGGAGGACGTGGGGCTTTTCAACCACCTTTGCTTGCGATTTTACCACCAATGTCGAAGCCGCCAAACGGTCACCCCAGCCACGGCTTTCCGCTTCCACGTCGTCTCCAGTGGCACTTAGTCACGGATGCGTAAATGAACCAGACAGCGAGTTGGAAGACGTTGGTGCCTGCTAGACACGTAAGGAGCGTCGCGTACGTTCCACTGCTGTCACGCATGAAACGTGAAAAATAAAGTATAAAAAAGGCAACGATGTATTAGCGTGTTAAAGATAAGCTTTGTGCCGTAGCTTCAGCGGCATCAAAAAACCAAATATTCGCGGTACAAAGAAAGGTCAAGAATATATTTGTTACCAGTCGACTACAAGCTGTGTGTCTGATACGAGTGCATTTTATCGGCTAAAACTAAATCGCTAACATAAATTACTTTTCGAATCAAATCCGAGTCTTCTGGTTTCTTGATACTAGCTTTCGTGGCGTTCATTTTTCTTTAAACGAGGAAAATCAACCAGGAAAAGAAGTGCGGAAACACTGCTTGTTAGGTCTTTCCGTTTGTTATTGAACCTACTTTCTCTCCTTTTTTTTTGTCTGGGTGTCGCCCTGCTTTTTTTCCTCTGCTTTTCTTTCTTTTTTCCCCGCGTTCCCACTCTCCCGCTCTTGTCCCCTCGTCTTGGGAATGGAGCTCACAGACGTCGGACGGCAGCGCTCGTTACCTCTGAAGTCTCTCCTTTTGAAACCAGCCGCTAGCGACAACACCCGCACGTGACGTCACTGCCCTAACCCTTTGAAACTAACTTGCTGAGGATGACGGGGCCGCCTTTGACGAAGATAGGTCCTCCTATCGAAACGTTGGCCAGCCTTTCTGAGGCACCTTATCCCTGTTTACAAACTTTATACGACAGTGTGCTATTCCTTCTGTCAGCCCCTTTCTTAATTTTGGGCCTGTGCGCCAGGTGACTCATTGCAAATTCAACAGAGAGAGAGAGAGAGAGAGAGAGAGAGAGAGAGAGAGAGAGAGAGAGAGAGCAAGGACAGGAAATGCAGGGAGGTCAACCAGACGAGCACCCGGTTTGCTACCCTACACTGGGGGTGGGGGAAAGGGGAATAGAAAGTGGCAAAGAGGGAAAGAGTGAGCACTGAGTGCGCGTGGGAGGGATGCACAGGGACACCATAAACGGTCTCTTAAGCCGGTGCAGTTCAAGTAGTGTACTAGTGCACGAGTCGCTTTTCGTGCCAGCGACGGGTGTGGCTACGGTCCGAGTATCTTTGACTCGGAGACGGGTCTTGAGTCTAATCTGTTTAAAGTTATCCTCAGAGAGAGAGGGTTTCTGTAACTCGTAACTTCTGGCCGCGTGCAAGTCACCACGGGAGACATATTGAACTTGATCTAGACCAATCTTCAGCTGGCAGGAGTGATGTAGGTGGTGGCGGATGATTATTATGCCATGGCGCCAACCGGAGTAGGGTCATATCTAGAAGAAAAGCCTGCTCCTTTTGGCATCACTGGCCACTAGCGAATTACATTTCTGGAAGTTCTCTTAGTGACGTGTTTTACTATGAGAACTTCGACTTTTGTATTTGGTAAAAATGACTGATGGGATTACTCGTTGTACTTACAGGCCTATGCGAAAATGAAAATTTAACTAAAATGAAGGTGAAACAAATCAGGGGTAGTATTCAGAGAGATTTTGGTTCATAAGAGCTCTTTGCCATTGGCCGGTCACTACTGACAATGGTATGTCCAATGCTGCAGTTGGCTGGTATCTCTTCTTAAGGACAGTTCTGGCCTAAAATCGTTTTTGTCGATACGGGCCCAGATGGCAATTCTGTAACGTCGTATAATTGCGCTTTGCTGCGAAGTAGGCGTACTAGATGGGGCAAGGGGAGGGGGGCGGCGGAGGGTTCGGATATGCAGGAAAAGGATGACTGGAGAGGGAGAGGTCATAAGGGAAAGGCAGGGAAGTTAACGAAAATGAGCCCAGTAAGCTACCCTGAAGCGTGCATTGCACAGTTCATGACAAGAGAGAGAGAGACAGAGAGAGAAAGGGAAAGGAAAGACAGGGAGGTTAACCAGAGATTAACTCCGGTTGGCTGCTCTGTACTGAGGGAAGGGCAAAAAGATGCGATAGGTGAGAGAGAGAAGGTGAAAAAAATTAAAAAAAGAAATAAAAACCTACACACACACACGCACGTACGCACAAACTGCTTCTGCGGGCACTGTCACACAGCCCGCAGAGGCGTTCCTAGTGTTACGCAGTGTCACCGCACAATCCTACATCACACAGTGCACAGTCATATTTTGTCAGACAGTCCCGTGCTTTTTAAGTACCGCAGCAGCGCCTTCATACCGGATCGCGCTGATGTTCGCGTAGGCCAGTTTCCAAGTATCTTGTTTTCTGTCATTGGGCGCTTGTCCAGTTTGTCTAGGGTGGCTGAGAGGACTGCTCTTTGCTGGTTCAAATCAGAGCACTGACAAAGAAGGTGCGCGATTGTTTCATTGCATCCGCAGAAGTCACAAAGTGGGCTCTCGGCCATTCCAATAATAAAAGCATAGGCATTTGAAAATGCTACTCCAAGCATAGACGGACTAGAAGGATGCAATCCTGTCGTGGAAGGCCGGGCGGAATACGGAGCTGTAAATTAGGGTCCAGAGTATGAAGGCGTGCACTTGTGAACTCGGATGAATTCCATTTAGCTAATGTCAAGTCACGCGCAAGTGCGGAAAGTTTTTTCGCACCATCGGCTCTCGATAGAGCAATGGCAACACAGTTCACGCCGTCATGGGCAGATCCGGCAGCTGCGTCTGCTCGATCATTGCCATGTATGCCACAGTGACTAGGCAACTACTGACATATTATATCGTGGCCTTCGTCAACTATGCGATGGTGGACTTCTCTGATCTCTGCGCCGAGCTGCTCATGTGATCCATGGCGCAGTGCTGAGAGCACACTCTGTAGGGCTGCCTTGGAATCACAGGAGACTGACCATGCATGGGGTCGTTCCTCCTGAATGAAATGAAGAGCCGCACGCAGGGCTACCAGTTCAGCGGCTGTCATTGATGATACATGTGACGTTTTTAGCTGTATTGGGACGGATCTTGTTGGTATTACCACAGCAGCAGCTGAACTTGTAGATGTGACTGAGCCACCGATCTAAATGTGTACGCGGCCACTGTGGACGTCATGTCAAAGTTCTAATGTGGCGTGCTTAAGGGAAAACGATGGCATGTTAGCTTTCTTCATGATTCCTGGGATGGTGAGGCGGATTTCAGGTCTGTGCAGGCACCATAAAGGTGGGGATGGTCTTGCTGCAGGCATGTAGTTCGATGGCAGTGAGGTACGATTGGCAACAATTAAACGACTGAAAGTTGCGTGTGGCCTTTCTGCGTGTAGAGCGGCAAGATGGTGAGAAGGTAGTCGGGTAACGTGCCGAATATGCGCTCTGAGAACGTCGGTTGCCAAGTACGTTGATATCGGGTGATCTCGAGCTATGACGATCGTTGCCACTGTAGACACACACCTCGGAAGACCGAGACACGTCTTTAGGGCTTGAGTTTGTAGTCTCTGGAGTACACGCAGGTTTGTTTTGCAGGTGTTACCAAGCACAGGGAAGCTGTATGTTGCGAAGCCGAGGAACAAGGCTTTATAAAGCTGAAGCATTGATCGCACTGATGTGCTCCATGACTTCCCGCCGAGAAATTTGAGGAGATGTATTATTGTCATTAACCTCTTCTTTAGGTATGAAACGTGCGGGCTCCATGATAGGTCGCGATCGATAATTATCCCTAAAAATCGGTGTTTCCTTGCATTTGCAACTGCTTGCCCATTGACACTTACAGAATAACGCTTCATTGCCTTCCGAGTGAATGTAACAAGGCAGCATTTCTCTGAAGACAGCTCTAAGTTCTGTTTTCGCAAGTACAGTGATGTTCACGGCGCTGCTTTTTGTAGTCGTGCTCGTAGCTGCAGTCGTGTTACAGCAGACGCCCAAATGCAGATGTCGTCGGCATAGATTGATATTTGAACTGTGTTGTGCAAGCATCTCACTAGGCCAATGAGCACTAAGTTGAATAGCGTCGGGCTACCAACCGTGTTTGCTCAGTTGCTATGGTGTTGGGCTGCTGAGCACGAAGTCGCGGGACTGAATCCCGACCACGGCGGTCAAATTGCGATGGGGGTGAAATGCGAAAACACCCGTGTACTTAGATTTATGTGCACGTTAAAGAACCTCAGGGGGTCCAAATTTCCGGAGTCTCCCACTACGGCGTGTCTCATAATCAGAAAGTGGTTTTGGCACGTAAAACCCCATATATAGTAATAATAGCGTCGGGCACAACACTCCGCCTTGCGGTACTCCACGGAACGTTTGGTGTTGAATCATGGCGCCATCCTCGGTCATCACGAAATGCCGGTCGGTCAAATAACTGCACAGCCGCTGAAAAGTGCGACCACCGATTCCGGCTTCAATCAGAGGCACTATAACGGCATAATGTCCATATATCATAGGCGCCTTTTATGACAAGGAATAATGCCGCAGTGATTCGTTTGAGACGTTTTTGATGTTGAGCAAACGTGACCAAATCGTTGACATTATCTATGGATGAGCGCCCACGCCGGAAGCCAGCCATAGCATCTGGGTACACGGTGTAATTTTTCAGGTACCATTCCAGGCGCGTCAAAATCATTCTTTCCATTATTTTCCCTATGCGACTGGCCAGAGCGATCGGGCGGTACGATGAGAAATCTAACGGTGGTTTACCAGGTTTGAGAAGTGGAACCAAGCGGCTGCGTTTCCATTCACGCGGAACCAAAGCGTTGCGCCAAGACTCGTTGTAATGATTTAGCAGCATGAGTCGTGCTTTCCGCCGAAAATTGGGGAGCGCCGCATAGGTAACGCCGTCCGGCCCAGGTGACGAAGAGCGCCTGCAAGACGTCAGTGCCGCTTCAAGCTCCTCCACTGAAAACATTTTATCCATGCGGGAATGCCGTGGCACAGGAGTGGGCACATGGTGTAAGTGCGCATTGGAGCAGCGAGCTGGCAAGTCTTGAGCGAAATTCTTCAGCAATGTCGATTTCGCTGCGATCTTGATGCAAAGCGAGGGATTTGAAAGGAACGCGCTGTTGCGGTGATGTGCGAAGTCCACACACGGTTCTCCATATCTGGAGATAATCGCTCGCGTGGATCCAACGACTCACAGAAACGATTCCATCTTTGAGATTGTAGCGCATCAATGCGGCGTTGAATCTTCTTTTGCACCAGCCTTGCCTCTCTGAGATCCCATAGAGGGACTTAGTTATCCTGTATCTTCTTCCAGCCCACCGGCGAATTGCTCGTAGACGCTGCAGTTCCCCTTCAAATTCATCATATTTCGGGAAAGGCTGAAAACCACGCGTAGCCTCTTGCATGGCCTTTAGAATTTCGTGTTCCAGACTTTTGAATGGTTACCTGGCTGACATACTTCTTCCATGTGCGACCGAAACGCCGACCAGTCGATTCGTCGGAGAGTAATGTAGGAGCACTTAGATAGTCCCTTGATCTTCAGGTACGTCGGAATATGGTCGCTTCCATGTGATTCGATGTATGGAAACCATTGCACGTTTCTTTCAAGACGCTGAGAAACCAGGGTCAAGCCTAGGCAGCTGCTGTATGTAAGTCCGCGTAGATATGTCGGACTACCATCGTTGAGGCAGTAAAGGTCGTTCTGTGTGGCAAATGATGCTAGTCTCCTTTCCCTAGAGCCCATCTTCAAGCTCCCCCAAAGCGGATGGTGAGCATTAAAATCTCCGGTGAGAATCGTAGGGCTGGGAGTCGCTGATAGCACGTCGTGCAATCGTTTAGAGTCGAAGCCACTTGACGGAGCAATGTAAACAGTGACGAGTGTGAACGTAAGCTTATTCGTTTTCACAATTAAACAAACGTACTGGTTGTCGTCGTGAGGAGGGACTGGGTGCAACACGTATCTGAGATCACATCTAATATATACAATTACCTTGCTCACATCACCACAGGTAGACGACATGAATGCCGGATAGATAGAAATACGTATAATGTTCTGCACGTTCGGTTCGCAAATTACGAGAATTGGAAAATGGTTTCCGAACACAAAATGGGTGAAATCTGAAATTCTTGATTTGAGACCATGGGCATTCCACTGCAGTAAAGATACTTTCTTGACTTCCTCGTGGAAGGGCAGCGAGGGGTGGGCCATGGTGCTATGCGATGCTTTCAATTACTGGAGTCAGCGCGTCCAGCAGTTGCAGTGCGATACGAGCAGCCGGAGTGTCCATGTTTGTCAGTAGTAGACGCATGACATTCGTGAGTGATTTGAGCATAGCAGTCACTTGTGAATGCTGATGGACCTGAAGAATCACAGCAGCGCTCTTGTGGCTTTGCACATTGCAGACGCACGAGGCTACGGTCCCAAGACCTCGTCTGTGATAGGCATCTCACATAAGTGTCCTAAACCTGCCCGACTGGTAATCCTCTCATCTTCGTATGTTGGCCAGTCACACAGGAAATATTTTATGATTTCTTCTACATTACGTGTTTCGCAATTGGCAGCGTCAGCCATTTCAATTAGGAATGAGTAGGCGTTCGTAAAGGAAACTCCCAGTCGCTGGTGGCACAGTAACATTTCTTGCCGTCGAGTAAAACCGCGTAACTGGAGAGGCATGCAGTATGTATTTGTCGTGCAGTGGACTAGGATTGGCGGATGATGGTGCCTATCCAACAAACAGATAATGGAAATTCGGGTGCGCACGGCATTCGTAACATCGTTTAACGAGTTCATACTGCCGACCTTCGCTTCACTTTGAAGTACCGTAAGAAATAATGAAACAATGCAAATAGTGCATTAGTATTCCAACGCATCGCCCAAGACCCTTTCCTTGGCCATTCTATCCGTACAGCCTACAGAAAAAAATAGATAACGACGAAATCATTACGAATTACAACAATGCCGCTGCCCAGAGTGGCTGCAGGCGAGTGCGGTTTCCTGTCGGTGCTGTGACGCCACCGAAACGAGGAAAATTGCTGCAGAAATTTGGTACTGAATTGTAGAAGCCGGATATGTTCCTCAAGCTAAGGCGTTTAACGGTTTCTCTCTTTGGACTTCACAAAGCAGATGTGCAGCGTTAACACCAGTGTAGCATTGCATATTAAATCCTTAAGGTCTTACTCTGATGCAAAAGATAGTGAAGTTGGTTTTGCAGGTCTCCACGTGTGGACACTGTCTTTGCGCTTCAGAGCACATATTCACTCAAACAGAAGAATCTGACGCAAAAGCTGATCGTAAGAGAAGGTGCGATGAAATTGTAATGTTGGACATATTAGCAAAGGCAGCCGGTCATGGGCAAACAGCACATGCGTGCGAATAAAAAGCTTCGCGGAATCGGGCTCAGATTCGTGAATGTTGAGTTGAGTAATTTCTAGTGTTGAGATTTTGTAAACATCTGTGTGGTAGCTGGTTAGTGGGTGGCATCTGAGGTGGAGTTCAACGCTACATGCTTATTTACGAGTATTTCACGCTTGAAACTGTGCACTCTATGTACTTCGCGAACCATTTCATTGATTAAAACTTGCAGATTCCTTTATCCAGGCAATTTGATTGCAATAGAATTTCATTGGCTCTAATCAAATTTGAGGTTGACATTTTTTTGTTAGTCATAGGCAGTTTCTTTCGCTCGCAGACAATCGCTGCGGTTGGCGCCTGTTCAACAGAGCCTGCCGTCATCCACTCAAGTGGAAGCCGCTATGCGGTGTCCAGCCCACTAATTCCACAGCTTAGTATTTATTGCCAAAAGAGGAGAGAAGAGAGAAAGAGAGTAAATGCAGGGAGGTTAACAAAATGCGAGTTTCCGGTTTGCTGCACTTCTCTGGTATCAATCGTCACTTAAAGCGCAAACATAGACGAGGGACAAAAAAGGACGAGGGTGGGGTGGGGTGGGAAGAAGAGGGGTTGGAAAGAGGGCAAAGAGAGAAAGAAAAACGAGCAGGGACAGGTAAAAGCAAAGGTGCTCCAATTACAGGCGTTCACGCATAGCGGTCGATCTCAGTTTGTTTAAACGCATGATGTAAGGTGGTCGATCTCAGTCTTCAGAGTGTAAAACGAAATTGGCACTTTCGCCTAGCGGGCGAAGCAGTGACAGCGGCAGCAAGGTTTAGCGTTGCGCTTAATTTGGCTCATCGGGCGACTGTTCCAACTACACGTGGGTGCAACATGTTGGCGTGACACAGCACGCAAGGCAGGTCCTGTTAGGCACGATCGGAAGTGAAGGCGCGACAACGACGGGGGACGAAGAGGCAACACATACACAGGGCGCCACTTCCAACAGTGTTTAATCAGGAAAAAACGCCACTATTTTACACAGGGAGCGCAATCACAGTTGCTCAGTGCGCATTCGCGTTCAGGTAAAGCAGTTCTTCGCGTGATAGGGATATTGACGCGACACTTACGCACTTATCACCTGCCTCAATGATCCTTTTGGCCTCAATTATTAATCGAACCCATTTGTCATGGCTTCTGGCAACTACCGCGCAGGCGTAGAAGTCTGGCTTACATTTGCAATTTCTACAATGAAATGCCAGGTGGCCCTCCCTCCAAATGTTGACTGCGTTATTATGTTGCCTCAGCCTGTCATTCAGGCACTGCTTTGTTTAGCCCACGTACTTTCTGCCACAAACTAAAGAAATCTCATAAACGACTCCTGCCTGACAATCTACGTATTTGTTACCGCGTTTTGTGACACAGGCCGGTGCCTTGCGGAAAGAAGGGCTGGTCATTCTGCAGAGCTGAGAGAGCTTGCACGGGGCAGAAAACACGACATTTACGTTAGCTCGCTTGGCAACGTTTTTAGAATTATGAAACATGCGGTGCATGTAGGGTATGACAGGCTACTTTTTCTTTTCGCGAGGTGGCTCTTGGTCCAGTTGGTGAGTTAGCGACTTCTTCAGGATTGTTTGCGCTACGGAAACTAGAACAGGTTGCGGGTAGCCTGCCTCTTCCAGTCGGTCAATCTGCTTAAGAAACCTTGTCGCGTCTTGATGTGGATAGGACTTTTAAAAACATTCAGCAGGCACATGTTAGCAATGCTGTATTTAACTAGCTCAGAGTGAGCGGAAATAAAAGGTAGCAGAGGTTTACGAGCCTGAGGTTCATACTGCTGCGAACAGACGTAGATACTTGCTTGAAACAATCTAAGATCTAAAAATTGATGGAGGAATGTACTGAAAGTTGGTGGGTCACTTCTATGGGAGATAGAATCGGCCTAAAGGTTGTCAAAGTTTGACTAACGACCAAGTCGGCGTCATTGAAAGTCTTATCTACTAAAATTAGGAAGTCGTCAGTGAATCTAAAAATTTTGACTACGCCGCTACCCTCGAGACTGCTAGACATGGTTCTGCCAGCACGAGCTAAAAATAAGTCACTGAAGATCGGAGCTAAGCACGAACCTATGCGAACGCCACACTTTTGCAGGTACAAACGACTGTCCCATTCAATATAGGTGGAAGCCAAGTAAAGCTCGAGCATAGCCAAGAATTTGTTTTCCGGAACACCCGCTTCATTCTGAAATGACAGGGAGCCATAACTGTCAATACCTTCCTGGATGCACTGTAGCAATTCTGCTTTTGGCTTGCTATAAATATACATCTTTCAGATTTTTTTATTCAAGTACCCTAAAGGCCCATGCGGGCATTAGATAGGGGTGTTAAAATAAATTGGTGATTTTTTTTATTGAAATGAATATTAGGAGAGGTTGGTACCTTTATGGTGGCACCGGCTACTCCTTGTCACTTGGCAAAGGAGACAAGTTTGCGTAAAAAGGGAGAATAGCGACACGAAAGATGGCACTCATTAGAACACTGGATGAATAAAATATATACAGTCCAACAGTACATGAGTCGCAAAGTTCTGTGCATAAGTCCAGTCCACGTACGCATATATAAAGTCAGATATTTAGAACAGACATAACACTCAACACATGTAATGCACTGCAAGAACAGAACAGAATTATACATATTGCATAAAAGTTGCGATCGCCTCATAAACCAATTATGAATCACGAACAACGTTTATGTTACTCATTTAGCGCATTCGGATCATCTGATGCCTAATATTTTCCCAAAATGTTGGTCTCCTCTAAAAACTTTTTCAGAGCAAGAAGCGCTCTTTTTTGAAGGCCCGCAGTTGGTCATGGGCCAAGTATTTTTTTTAGAGTGAAAGGTCTTATGTCTAATATCAACAAATTTGCTTGTAGTACCCTTCTTTGTGGATTGTATTTAGTGCACTCGAGGAGAAGATGATGCACATCTTCGTCTGTATGGCCACAAGAACACTGTGGACTAGAGACACGTTTTATCCTGTACAGGAAGTGTTTAGTGAATGCAGTACCAAGACGCAAGCGGTGTACCAATGTTTCAAATTTTCTGTTGTCTCTTAGATTTCCCGGCATTGTTAAGTTTATACATGGGTCTATAAAGTATAACTCAGAGTTTTAGAGCGCAGCTCTTTGGCGTCCGTTCCTGGGTGTCGCGTCGTCGTCGGCGTTGTCGTCGGCCTCGTAACCAGCTCCGCCCCCCTTTCATCCCCCCAGCGCTAGCAGCGACCGACTGATACCGCTGGATGCCGCTGACGCCGCTAGAGAGTCAAGATAACGTGACTGCATAGAACACCGTCGCCGCCATGCAGAAAGAGGAGGAAAGGGTCCCCCCCCCCCCCCTGTTCTTGTGTGGCGGATAGGGTGCTCTTCAGTTTCCGACGCGCCGGTTATTTCACGTAGGCCCCGGCACGTCGACGAATATTTAGTTTGCTGATCAAACCAGGTAGTTTTGCTGAGGCGACAAGAAATCTGTCTCAGGAGCAGACGGACTTCACTACGCAATAGGGGAAGATTGGTTGTCTCCACGTTATTGTGCGCCCGATTCTCAGCTGCGTCCGCTGCAGTATTTCCAGGAATATTGCAGTGCCCAGGTATCCACTGGAATGCAATTACGTGGTTCATTGCACTTGCTTTTGTAAGTTCTTTGAGTGTCTCATACAATAGCAAAGTGTTCAAAGAGTTTTTCTTATTGCTCTGTAGTGATGTGAGAGCGGCTTGCGAATCGCTAAAGATAACATATTTTTGCGAATGTTCTTTTGATGCTATGAACCGCAAAGCACACAGGATTGCAAACAGTTCTGCCACGGTGGAAGATGTCTCTCGGGATAATTTAAATGTTTGCTCTAGCGCTAAATGTGGAATGACGAATGCTGAAGTCGAGGAATTTTTATGACACGAACCATCTGTATAAACGTGTATGTACTGGGGATATAAGGAGTAAATTTGGAAGAGTGCCAGTTGTTGGGCGGCTACTATGAACATGTCTCTCTTAGATGTAATGCCGTCAACCGATAATTCTATTTTAGGACATGTTAACATCCAGGGAGGGTAACAAACATCCACTTTGCATATTTCAAATCTTGGTAATAATGCTTTATGTTCTCGAACAACATCGTGAATTTTGCTTTTGTTTCTTTCGGTAAGCGCGAGGTTTAATGGATGATTCTCGTGTTGGGTTAAGATGCGATAAATATGTTGGCATGTTTCAACTGTTCGTATGACTGGAAATGGTGGGTGACGAGCTTCAGCAATTACTAAAGAACTCGAGGTAGCCTGCGGAACCCCAAGACACACTCGCAGCCCTCTTGCCAGTAAACGTTGAAGACGTTCCTCAGAAGATTGCGATAAACCATGGAGAATAGGAGCCGAGTAAGCAATTTTTTGTTTTATGAGTGCGTTATGAACTTGTAGTAGCGAAGAGACTGATCCCCCCCACGTTGTACCTGCGAGTCGCCGAAGTACGTTTATTACTGCATTGGTCTGCTTTTCAATTGCGCGGATGTGTGAAGGCCATGTTAGCTGGCGGTCAAGAATAATTCCAAGAAATTTATGCTCTTTCACAAACATCAAAGTTTGTCCATTAAGCGTAAGTTGGAAATTATTCAGCTGTCGTCTAGTAAAAGGAAGTACGGCTGTCTTTGCGTATGAAAGACTCATGCCTCTTTCTTTTAAAAAGGTGTCGATACTATCAAGTCCCTCTTGCAGCGTTGTTTGAATGTCTTGTATATGAGATCCAGAGGCCCATATGCAGATGTCATCTGCGTACAGCGAATACTGTAGACCAGACGGGAGCTTTAGTGGCAAGGCTGCCATGACGCAGTTGAATAAAAAAGGACTGAGAACACTGCCCTGCGGAACGCCCTGTGTGATGCTGTGATAATTACTCGCGCCTTCGATTGTTTCCATAAATATTTTTCTGTCTTTCAAGAAATTTGATACCCATCGTAGTGCTCGACCGTGTAGGCCAAGCTCTAACATACCAGCAAGGATGTGTATGTGACTTACAGTGTCGAATGCTCTTTGAATGTCTAAAAATACTGCTACTGTCACATTTCCGCAACTTCGTTCATGTTCGACGCATGTGGCAATGTCTAATACTGAATCCATTGTACACCGATTTTGTCGAAAACCGGTCATGTAATTGGAAAACATATTTGTGTGTTCACACCACCACTGCAGTCGACAGTCTATCATCTTCTCCATTAGTTTGGAAAAACAGCTTGTGAGACTGACGGGTCGGTAGGAGTCAAGACAAAGGGGAGTCTTTCCTGGTTTTAGTACTGGAATTACCCGGGCTAATTTCCATGAATCTGGCAGAGTCTCTCTTATCCAGATGTCATTAAATCTCTCCAAAAGAGCCATTCTTCCTACAGGACCTAGGTTCTTTAACATTGTATACGTGACACCACCTGGGCCTGCGGTTGTCTTTGTACGGCATGACGAAAGAGCACATGTCAATTCATTTAGACTAAACTCACAGTCAAGTTGAGGATGTTGTGACATAAAGCACGCACGAACTTTCTGTTCTGCTAGTGTTATCGAACTTGTAAATTGTAGGCAAGTGAATGGAATTCCTGGTCTGGATATAAGTTGGCAGAATTCGTCAGCAACAGATGTTTCCGGAGTGCTTCGAGCTACGGCAAGGGCTCGGAAGGGATGGCTCTGGGTAACTGGACCACTAAAAGATCGGACAACTGACCGTATTCTGGGAACTGGAGTAAAGGGAGACAACGACGCGCAGTATTCTCGCCACCTTCTCGTACCTAATTTTTGTAAGCGTCTGCGTGAAGTTGACCGAACTTTCTGTGCCATCTTGTAGTCATCCAGCTTTCCACTGCGGCGGTAAGCCCGTTCTGCTCGTCTTCTAATTGCTCTTAGATATTCATATTCCCCGTCGACTGCAGCGTATTCATTTGGAACAATGACTTGCTTTGTGCAGATCTCGTAAGACTCACACAAGATATTTGCAAAACTTTGAAAGCTCGGATTTTCGCCCAATGAGTTACTCAAGTGGTGACGAAAACTTTGCCAATTAGTATATTTTGAGTAGCGCCGGGTCCCCTCAATCCGTATTAGGCGATGTTTTACCAGGATTGGAAAATGATCACTACCGTGCGTTTCTATGTCCGTTGACCATTCAACGCCATCAAGAAGGTCTTGTGAGCAGAGCGTGACGTCTATACAGCTTGAGTAACGAAACCCCCGCAAGAACGTTGGAGAGTTGTCATTTAACACGATAAGATTACTTTTTTCTGCGGCAGACTCTATTATGCTTCCACGGGAATCGTTATATTCACTGCCCCAGATGACGTTATGTGCGTTGAAGTCCCCACAAACCAGCACATGTGAGTTTGCGATACCAAACACATTCACTAAGCTGTCTACTGATATTTTGCTAGCACATTGTAGATAAAGACTGATCACTGTGACGCTTGTATTTCTGAAAGATATCTTGCATGCTACGAACTCCGGTATATTTAAATCGCTCGACTGTATTAAATAGGACGGCAGGTCCTTTCTCACACATAACATCGCTCTGCTATTTCCAGCGATGCGCGATGATTTATATATAACGTAGTTTGAAAGACGAAAGTCATCTCTTACGCCTGCCTCCTGTATACATAAAACAGGAAAGTTATGTTGAGCTAGTAGTTTGCGAAAATCAGCTGACTTGTTTCGAAGGCTATTAGCATTCCACTGAAATACGAAAACACTGTTGTAACGATTATTCATCGTAAGCCTGCCGTGGGGCTGTTGGTGGTAGTGGAAGCACCAACGATTCCATAGAAAGCAGTGCTTTTACCTCTGGTAGGTTGTTTGCTTGTGGAATGGCACTTAGAATGGCACGCAGAGCTGTGAATAGCTTGGGCAGGATCATCTGGGCTACGGGTAAAGACGCGTAATCACCAAACGACGCTGAAGCTCCATGCGCGCTCGAAGCAGGTCGCTGAAGAATTGACTGAGATGGTCGCTGGGATGACTGGTGTGGTTGAGGCGAATGCTGAGGTAGTCGCTCAGATGTTAACTGAGGATTGCTGTGTCGATGTCTGAGGGCGTTGCTGAGAAGGTCGGCGAATTTCACTCGAAGCCTGGGCAAGGTGAGTAGCATTCTCTGAAGGTGGATCGTGTCGCTCGCTGTCAGAACGTTGTCGACCTGAATGCTTTAGGGCTGCTGAATAGCTCATATGGACCCCTTGCTCCTTTTCTTTGTTAGGAGTTGGAGGCGCACATCTTACAGCATCAAGGTTGGGTGGGGGCGCATTACGAGGAGGCAGCCTTCCATATTTTAACTCATGTCTGCGTAACCTTGAGGCAGCTCTGCTCTGAGGGCACCCGGAGTAGGAAGATGTATGGTTTCCGCCACAGTTGGCACACTTTGGCTGACACACAGACTTGCACTCTGAATGGTTGTGGTCTTCTGAGCATATCTTGCAGCGACGCTGACTGCGGCAGTTCTTCGATAGATGTCCAAATCTCTGGCAGTTGTAGCATCTTAGAGCAGGGCCATGATATTCTTCTACGGGGTGGCTCGTGAAACCTAAATGCACTCGATGCGGCATTGGTTTGTCTTCTTTGAAATGGAGGATGACGGTTCTCAGAGGGCGTGATTCTACCGCTCCGTCTTCTTGGCGATTGTAGCGCGCCTGACGACGGGCAGATGTCACTCCAAAATCCTTCAGGGAGTCAACCAGTTGTTCTTCCGTATACTCAATTGGCACATGGCGTATCTTGCCAACATTCTTGGTATAAGACGCCGGAATGAATGGCTTGACTTCCAAACCAGCAACTTCGCTCATCGACAGTAGATGTCTTGCAGATGAGACTGAAGTGACGTTAACAGAGAAACTTCCATCTCTATTCACGCGGAAAGACTGCACTTTTTCTTTTGCCGCAGAGACAATTTCCGACGCAGCACGGTTTGGATTCACTTGCCAGAAGTCGCGCCCTTCCTGTGATGGTCGAAAAACAACTGGAATTCCCTCAGGCCGCTTCTTTTTATACGTTACCAAGGAGAACGGCGTTTCATCGCAGTCTATATCTTCATCGTCACTTAGATCATAGGTAGATGTTTTGTCGTCGTCAACCCGTGGTTTCTTGGCTTCACTTTCGCTGGTCTCAGCCATATACACTGAAGGTGCGCTGGTAGGTAGGGCGGCGTTGAAAACTAGCGTCGCCGGCTTGATGACATTGGGCGCTTGTTGTGGCACTTCTGAATGCGGCGTCGATTCTGCGGCACTCATGCGCCTAGGAACGCGCTGTCGGACATATGGCTCGTGCCGGTGTTCTTTGCTGCCTACCGCCGTGGTAGGCGTAGATGCGCTGCGGAGCGCAGCCAAACCACGCGATATTGTGCGTTATCTTTAGCACACAGGAATCCCACGGGATGTCTGTTCTCCCTGGACAACAATGAAGTCTCAACACAGCACTGATTCTTCGAAGAAAACAGAAAATAATATCTCACCGAAGAAGCAGCGGCCACTCGGAGGGACTTCTTCTTCTCTTCCGCTAGATGCAGTATACGCATTTAAACAGATAATGCATGCTACAATAAAAAGAACACAATCGGAAACACAGAAAAAAGAAAGAAAACAATACAATAAGAGCAATACAACGACACGCGCTAAACGTTGCAGATACATATAGAATTAAAATGGGTGTCACACAAAATCTACATAACTTGGTCACTTCATACAAGGAAGAATGCTTGCTAAAAACGTACACATACCAGTAGATACTGCATGGAACAATGAAAAGCACACACCGAGAAAATTTTATGCAGTACAAGTGACTCTGTGTTAACCTAGAACAAAACCATTTGCGGAAGGAACATCAAAATATGGTGAGGAAAAGAAAGTTAAATAACAGTAAAATATGGAAAAAGAAAAAGAAAAAGGTGCGCAATAACACAGTGATGCCTATAACAAATGAGCAAGAGAATACTATGTTAGTACGTTAAAATAGTGTTTTTTGTTTTGCTAGGAAATCATCATGACTTAGAGCTGAAACGATTTCATTTGGTAACATATTCCAGTGATATATCGCGAGAAAGAGGGGCGAGTGACTCAAGAAGTTAGTGCGTGCAAGAACGGGCTGCACTTTAAAGAGGTGATCAAGGCGCGGGAACATACGATGGGCGGCCCAATGTGGCATGCGCTGAAAGACGACCCGCAGTGATATAGCTTGTGAAAATGGGAAAAAAGTCCTATCAGCATTCGACTTTCTAGCGAGGGGAGATTTAGAGATATTATTATGTTAGTGATGCTAGAAGTTCGTGAGTACTTTTTTTTTCGTGACCAAGCGGACTGCGTTGTTTTGGACTGACTCGAGCTTGATTATGAGGTACGATTGATGCGGATTCCAAATAAAAGACGCGTACTCCATTTTCGAATGAACAGTGTCGTATAGGCTAATAATTTATTGGTGATGTTTGCGGAGTAAAGGTTACGCTAATGTAGCCAAGGGTTTTACACGCGCTGTTCGTAATCGCATCGATGTGATGATGCCATGAAACCTTTGAAGATAAATGAATTCCCAAGTATTTTAGTGTTTGCGCATGTGCAATACTAATGTCGTTCATCAGTTAACGGGTAACCCTAGGGTTACTAGATCTAATGAAAACTACAGCCTTAGTTTTCGAAGCATTTATTTCCATTTACGAAAAAGGCCTCTAATTCTGTTACTGTCTCCTTGACAAGTATTCAACTACTAGTGCAGAATACTTTACCAGGTAAGGGTCGTCTACTGTTAGAAGCGTCAGCATTTCTGACAGAAAAGCAGCCAAACACTTCTGCCACGTGTTGAGCTCCGACACAATTACTCATAAAGGGCAGATATCTTTGTGGGTCTTGGCGCCGAAGAAGACCTGGAGAGTGCGCACTCTGCTATTTCTAAGGTCCCTGGCTAATTTTAAGAGGATCGTTTTGCGCACAGCTTCTTCGCTTCATGTTTCAACTTATTGAGCGATACATTATGGCGACAATGAAAAACAGGACTTAAGGTTTCCAACGCCTTCACCTTGCATATCTCTCGTGGAAAGACGCCAAAGCCGGCTTTCAAATACGGCGCCAGACGATTAATTGCTGTGCGGCCGGGGTCCCACTGGTCCCGTACAAGAACGTCCACGCCACTTGAAATGCACCGATCCATCTCACTCACAGGGGCGAAACTGGACACTTTTTGCACCAGGGAAATATTTTCTGGAGCTGTGGTCAGTGGCTTCACGGCAAACTTCGGCCCTAGAGCGAGACATCTATTTACGTCCTCCGGTAGCGTGACGTTTCCTTCGGTGAAAATATTGCTCCCAGGGCCTTGTTTTTTCTTCTTTGGACGAGGATGGCCACGTAGGTGAGACAGGGTACTCTGCCAGAGGAATTCGGTCTCTGGTTTGCGACACCGTTAAAATCCCAGAACGCCCGCTTCGCTCTATCTTCTCGCATCAAGCTGTGCAGTTGGGCTTCTAGGGGAATTCAGTAGAGGCGAGCCTGCCTTGACCATTCGGACTTGGGGATTTCGCAAATGCCATTTCCATGAACGACTGAAGGGTTAAAGCCTCCAAATAGGAGCCTGACAAATTCAGGTAGGAGTTTACACCGAATGCAGTAGGAGAGCGCGCATGCTTTGCAAGTCGCGACGGCCATCAAAGAAACTGTGGCGCTTGGGTCAGAAGAGACACGTAGTGAACAGCCCGATGTACAAGAAATATACGGCGTTAGGGTGGATAGTTGGGCGTGTTGGTTAAGCATAACCAGGAGCCACCTCGCGAAAAAGAAAAAGTAGCCTGTCATACCCTACATACACCGCATGTCCCATAACTTGAGAAAAATTGCCAAGCGAGCTAGCGTAAATGACGTGTTTTCTGCCCGGTGCAAGCCCTCTAAGCTCTGCAGAACGACCAACCCTTCTTTCCGCAAGGCACAAGCCTGTGTAACAAAACACGACAACAAATACGTAGATTGTCAGGCCGGTGTCGTTTATGAGATTTCTTTAGATTGTGGTAGAAAGTATACGTGGGCTAAACAGAGCAGTACCCGAATGACAGGCTGAGGCAACGTAATAACGCCGTCAACATTGGGAGGGAGGGCTACCTGGCAATTCATTGTAGAAATTGCAAATGTAAGCCAGACTTCTACACCTGCGCGGTGGTTGCCAGAAGCCATGAGAAATGGGTTCGATTAATAATTGAGGCCAAAATGATCATTGAGGCAGGTGATAAGTGCGTAAGTGTTGCATCAATATCACTATCACGCAAAGAACTGCTTTATATGAACGCGAATGCGCACTGAGAAACTGTGATTGCGCTCCCTGTATAAAATAGTGGCTCATGATTATACTGCGCTTAGTTTTACACTGACGAATATCGTCAGCGTAAAACTCAGCGCAATATAAGCATGAACATTCACCAACTAGCCCCCTTCATCGCTTTACAAAAATAGTGACGTTTTTTCCTGATTAAACTTTGTTCGAAGTGGCGCCCGGTGTGTGTCTTCCCTCTTCGTCCCCCATCGTTGTAGCGCCTTCACTTCAGATCGTGCTTAACCAACACACCCAACTATCCATCCTAACGCTGTTAGTCATGGTAGGAACAGCACCCTGGCAGCGATACCAGGCGTCTCAGAACGCTGACGGTGTGAGGAGCGTCGCCAGTGGCGTTACTAGGCGTCGCGCCTCGGTGTGAAAAGAAAGCAAAGTGGTTTGGCAGACATGCTTAGTTTGCAGCTTTCGCTCTCCAGTTGTTCACTCTGCATGGCCACACAGCAGAGATATCAGCCACGTGACTATGGGAAGTGTCAGACACTGCGCTACATGAAAAGCATCTTTGCACTGAAGCAGTGCCTTAATGTTACGATGTATTTCTCACAGCAGATATCATCATCATCATCAGCCTGATTACGCCCACTGCAGGGCAAAGGCCTCTCCCATACTTCTCCAACAACCCCGGTCATGTATAAATTGTGGCCATGCCGTGCCTGCAAACTTCTTATTCTCATCCGCCCACCTAACTTTCTGCCACCCCCTGCTACGCTTCCCCTCCCTTGGGATCCAGTCCGTAACCCTTAATGACCCTCGGTTATCTTCCCTCCTCATTACATGGCCTGCCCATGCCCATTTCTTTTTCTTGATTTCAACTAAGATGTCATTAACTCGCGTTTGTTCCCTCACCCAATCTGCTCTTTTCTTATCCCTTAACGTTACACCTATCATTCTTCTTTCCATAGCTCGTTGCGTCGTCCTCAATTTGAGTAGAACCCTTTTCGTAAGCCTCCAGGTTTCTGCCCCGTAGGTGAGTACTGGTAAGACACAGCTATTATATACTTTTCTCTTGAGGGATAATGGCAACCTGCTGTTCATGATCTGAGAATGCCTGCCAAATGCACACCAGCCCATTCTTATTCTTCTGATTATATCCGTCTCATGATCCGGATCCGCCGTCACTACCTGCCCTAAGTAGATGTATTCCCTTACGACTTCCAGTCCCTTGCTGCCTATTGTAAATTGCTGTTCTCTTCCGAGACTGTTAAGCATTACTTTAGTTTTCTGCAGATTATTTTTAGACCCACTCTTCTGCTTTGCCTCTCCAGGTCAGTGAGCATGCATTGCAATTGGTCCCCTGAGTTACTAAGCAAGGCAATATCATCAGCGAATCGCAAGTTACTAAGGTATTCTCCATTAACTTTTATCCCCAACTCTTCCCAATCCGGGTGTCTGAATACCTCCTGTAAACACGCTGTGAATAGCATTGGAGATATCGTATCTCCATGCCTGACGCCTTTCTTTATTGGGATTTTGTTGCTTGCTTTATGGAGGACTACGGTGGCTGTGGAGCCGCTATAGATATCTTTCAGTATTTTTACATACGGCTCGTCTACACCCTGATTCTGTAATGCCTCCATAACTGCTGAGGTTTCGACAGAATCAAACGCTTTCTCGTAATCAATGAAAGCTATATATAAAGGTTGGTTATATTCCGCACATTTCTCTATCACCTGATTGATAGTGTGAATATGAGCTATTGTTGAGTAGGCTTTACGGAATCCTGCCCTGGTCCTTTGCTTGACAGAAATGTAAGGTGCTCGTGATTCTATTTGCGATCACCTTAGTAAATAGTTTGTACGCAACGGACAGTAAGCTGATCGGTCTATAATTTTTCAAGTCTTTGGCGTCCCCTTTCTTATGGATTAGGATTATGTTAGCGTTCTTCCAAGATTCCGGTGCGCTCGAGGTCATGAGGCATTGCGCATACAGGGTGGCCAGTTTCTCTAGAACAATCTGTCCACCATCCTTCAAATAATCTGATGTTATCTGATCCTCCCCAGCTGCCTTCCCCCTTTGCATATCTCCTAAGGCTTTCTTTACTTCTTCAGGCGTTACCTTTGGGATTTCGAATTCGTCTAGACTATTTTATCTTCCATTATCGTCGTGGGTGCCACTGGTACTGTATAAATCTCTATAGAACTCCTCAGCCACTTGAACTATCTCATCCATTTAGTAACGATATTGCCGACTTTGTCTTTCAACGCACACATCTGATTCTTCCTTACTCCTAGTTTCTTCTTCACTGTTTTTAGGCTTCCTCCGTTCCTGAGAGCATGTTCAATTCTTTCCATATTCTACTTCCTTATGTCAGCTGTCTTACGCTTGTTGATTAACTTCGAAAGTTCTGCCAGTTCTATTCTAGCTGCAGGGTTAGATGCTTTCATACATTGGCGTTTCTTGATCAGATCTTTCGTCTCCGGCGATAGTATGCTGATATCCTGCCTAACGGAGTTACCACCGACTTCCATTCCACACTCCTTAATGATGCCCGCAAGATTGTCGTTAATTGCTTCAACACTAAGGTCCTCTTCCTGAGTTAAAGCCGAATACCTGTTCTGAAGCTTGATCTGGAATTCGTCTATTTTCCCTCTTACCGCTAACTCATTAATCGGCTTCTTATGTACCAGTTTCTTCCGTTCCCTCCTCAGGTCTAGGCTAATTCGAGTTCTTACCATCCTGTGGTCACTGCAGCGCACCTTGCCGAGCACGTCCACATCTTGTATGATGCCAAGGTTAGCGCAGAGTATGAAGTCTATTTCATTTCTAGTCTCGCCGTTCGGGCTCCTCCACCTACACTTTTGGCTATCCCGCTTGCGGAAGAAGGTATTCACTATCCTCATATTATTCTGTTCCACAAACTCTACTAATAACTCTTCCCTGCTATTCCTTGTGCCTATGTCATATTCCCCCACTGCCTTGTCTCCAGCCTGCTTCTTGCCTACCTTAGCATTAAAGTCGCCCGTTATCATAGTGTATTTAGTTTTCACTCTACCCATCGCTGATTCCACGTTTTCATAGAAGCTTTCGACTTCCTGGTCATCATGACTGG
Source organism: Dermacentor albipictus (assembly GCF_038994185.2). Classification (NCBI taxonomy): domain Eukaryota; kingdom Metazoa; phylum Arthropoda; class Arachnida; order Ixodida; family Ixodidae; genus Dermacentor; species Dermacentor albipictus. Next base: position 266,432 of record NW_027225627.1, on the reverse strand, counting down.
ATGTAGGGGCGCAGACCTATACAATCTTCATTTTGTACCTCTTATTAAGTTTCACAGCAAGACCTGCCACCCTCTCGTTAATGCTATAGAATTCCTTTATGTCACCAGCTATATTCTTATTAATCAGGAATCGGACTCCTAGTTCTCTTCTCTCCGCTAAGCCCCGGTAGCACAGGACGTGCCCGCTTTTTAGCTATGTATATGCTTCTTTTGCCTTCCTAACTTCACTAAGCCCTATTATACCCCATTTACTGCCCTCTAATTCCTCCAATAGGACTGCTAGACTCGCCTCACTAGATAACGTTCTAGCGGTAAACGTTGCCAGGTTCATATCCCAATGGCGGCCTGTCCGGAGCCAGTGATTCTTAGCACCCTCTGCTGCGTCGCAGGTTTGACCGCCGCCGTGGTCAGTTGCTTCGCAGCTGCTGGGGACTGAGGGCCGGGGTTTGATTGTTGTGTTCATATAGGAGGTTGTAGACGAGTACTGCATCAGGGTGGCCAATCCTGCTCTGGTGAGGGAGTGCGTTACCAGTTCTGGTCACCGGGATCAGGCCACACTCCAGGCCTGTTTGTGAAATTTTATCAACACGCGGATTTTTTTTTAATCCGGTGGAAAATTGCAGGCACCGGGATTAGAACCACGGACCTCTTGCACGCGAGGCGGGTGTTCTACCTCTACGCCACCGCTTCTGGGCCCACAGAAGATATGAACAGTATTTCGTATAATTTGGACTCTAGCAGAAGACACACATTAAACATCTGTATGCTCCTAAACGACTGGACATTTTTTAAGAGCTACAAGAGAGAGAGAGAGAGAGGGAGAGAGAGAAAGGGATTTACAGAAAGTTCGAGCACTGTAGGGGCCGTTCTTTCGAGCTCTGGCCGGGCCATACCGAGCCCAAATATGCTATGCACTGGCTCGATCGAGCCCGACCCAGTGATTTGAAACCTAGCCCGTACCCGTCCTGGGGCTCGAAAGATTCAGGCCCGGAATGGCCCTGTTCAGTTCGACCCATTAGCCCTTGTGCTTATTAAACAAAGCGCGGCCGAGTTCTCTGGTATTGTGATGATACTCGGACTACTTGGAAGAGGCAGATTTCAGTGCGTTCGGTCTTCCAATAAGTTGTTGCTAAAGAAAAAGTAAAAAAAAAGGACATCCGCTGTTGACCGTGGTCCTGCCTTAAAGTGGGATATGAACGGTCTGTACACTTTCCAAATAGTTGTGCGGCAATAGTGAAGGCTCAGATAGAACAATCCCGTACACACTTCTAGCCATTTCGTGTGATTCTTGAATCTCAATTAACCATTGCAAAGTATAGTGATTAAATTTTAGCCAAAAAACTTGGTGGTCTTGCTAATTTAAATATGCTGGTCTATTAGCTTTAAAAATGCGATAATAAAGTGCCACTAGAAGTTACTTAAGCCCCATCAAATAGAAATCAGTGACACGCCAGTGTAACGCTCATGTGCAGTCATATTCTCACGCAGAACATGAAATATTTGTTGTTTATTCGGCTTCATTTTAATGGGGTCAATTTTTCAGTCGACAATCTGGGCATCCGTGTTTCTTAATATTACTAAATTCGAACTGTTCACTTTTGTGTTGATATGCCGGGTGCTAAGCACACTGCATGTACAGCGTAGATAACGTAGCTTTTTCCTCCCATTAAGTAGGGCTGTGATGCTTATTTTTTCACGTTCATTTCCAGGGAACCCACGTAGTGTCAGACAACAAATACAAGGCAATAAACATGAAGGTTGAGCCACTAAACGTGTGAAAATACGATTAAAAGGAAAGATGCAGCCAGATATTTCAATTTTCTGCGTTCTGTTTTATGTTACACATGCCTTTCATTTCGCCAACGGTGCAAGATTTTGCAGTATCCGCGTCGGCCCAAATTATTTTTATCTAAGAAACATGGACACTTGAAAGTCTACATTTAATTAGTTGGGCTAGCTATGCGATATTCTGTGGTAAAATATTCAACTCGCTCGAACAAATAATGAAGAAATAAAGTGGAAACCAGTAACAACGTGCACTATGCCCTATAGCACACAACTTAATTTGTGTATGAATATTCAAGAGTTTATCTGCTGCCACTTTATTTCATTATTCTAAGAACGCGTTTCAAGTTTGCTTGATTTTTGTTTTTGCAATAATATAATCATAAAGTAGGCAATGAAAAGGAGCACGGACATGACAGCTGCACATGTTGTTAAACAACAAAATGTTAACGATACAGCCTTTAGGCTCGCTTTGTGCTCTAAGAAAACGTAACCAATTATACTGAAATTTATTTGATTCCTCTTGCGGGTGCTGTACAAATGATACTTCGGACAATTGATGAGAGTTTCGTGATCTTTTCTTTTTTTTATTAATTTATTTCGCGGCTAGTTTTCCATCGTTCAAGTACTTTCCCATCTCTTCAATGTCATTGCAATGCAAGTATCTATCTAACTCCCAGACATTTTGTTACGACTATGTGACGACTTGCGACTCTCGAAATTCACCCTGCCCTGGCGCTCCCACCTGGCAATTGCGCTGTCTATTGTTGACAGGTGGGGCAGCTGTCAAACGCACCGCGCGAACTTCATTGGAACGTTGGGTCATCTGTTTCTAGCCTGGGCACGATCACATTTAGGAACGTTGACCAGCGTTTTTCAGTATCGCGAAGACAAAAAAAAATATGAGGAGCATAGTGGGCGAGGCTGACTACCGGTACCGTTTTACTAGTGACCGAAGATCGCCACTAATGTACACACTAATCTGCGCACTGTATCGCTGCCGTTTCGTGGCCTGCCTGCCCCGGCTTTGCTATAAAGCAGCACGTGCCACGGACCTAAAATTTCCTTGGGGCTGCAGTTTGTATTGTCTACAGTTCTGCGGGCTGGCAAATGGTGTGCACGGGCTTATTACGGGACCGACTGAAGCCTGACTCCAAAGCTCCTAGGCCCAAGTCCATCTCGACCCCGAGTCAACAAATGCTTACGCAACCCGAGCCTGGGGTTTTCGGGTATGTCTGGACATCTTTCAAGAATGCTTTCGGGCAAGTGCGAGGCCGCACAGTGCTTTAGGGTAGGTGGCTTACATGGGGATGAATCCGCTCGACAACCTTTCATGGGAAGATGAGACACGAAGAGACACGAAAAACGGAGAAGTGGATAGGAAAGAAAAAAGAAAGAAAGAATGAAAGAAAGAAAGAAAGAAAGAAAGAAAGAAAGAAAGAAAGAAAGAAAGAAAGAAAGAAAGAAAGAAAGAAAGAAAGAAAGGAGAGGTAATGGCGCGCACAAGGTGGAAGGACATAGACGAGGCACATGAATATGGAGTTATCAACATTGAGAGAACAAGAGAAGCCTAAGCCTGGAGTTGACGCTTCGACAATTAGACATGTTTGCCTAGAGAAAGACGATTATACTTTGAAACTGTGGCTCTAAATTGAGGCTTCCCTTGTTCTCACAATTTTTAAGACACGAAGGAAGGTGCGTGTGGCGTCATGACCTGTATCACGGAGACCTGAAACTGAGCTAAAATTAAATTGAGAATCTGGGACTGACTTTTGCAGACGGGGATATACCCCAACCCATTTTAATCACACTCGCTCTGTCCAGACACGTACTAGCAATACTAGCAATACCAGTCCTCAGTGCGACGATTCAGCTAACTTATAACACATGCTCTGGCGATGCCCCTCGTTACGAGGCACAGCTCAAGCAGACCAGTCAAGATGCAATACCTCACTGCGAAGCCCCGACTGCGGGGACCAAATCTTCAGCTGCCGTCCAGAGAGCCCACGATGCGGCGGCCAGACTCGGCCTGCCCGTCCCAACGTGGGAGCGGCCCGCTCCGCGATAATCGCGTATCTCAGGATTCTCAATAAGCCATCCATCCATCCATCCATCCATCCATCCATCCATCCATCCATCCATCCATC